>NC_136067.1:1044513824-1044535102 GCF_964261635.1 Lissotriton helveticus
GCCCGCTTTACGATCCCCAAGGCCACCCCTCAGACATCAGCAAGTCAATAACCTGTAGAGCCCCAGTTCAAACCTGACCAGGCTGCCTGTGGGTGGAACTGTGGTGCCACCGAATACCCTGGGCAACCACTATTACTATGTTGTATCTCAGCATAGGGTGGGCCGGTGTAATTCATAACAGGCCGCGGGTAGAAATAAGTTAAATCCACCACATCAATGCCTGTACCGCCCGCTACTTAGTTATGGTTACAGGTTGTATGTGCAACTCTGTTGTCTTTAAAGTTGACTACCACACAATCTCCTTCTAGGCGTTTCTTGCCCTGTCCTACCCAGCCCACCCTACGCACTCCGAGAATCAGCCCATCCAGGCCCCTAGGTAGCGGTTTGTTGGATTTCAACCAATGCAGAGTTTTATTCTTTGAGGCCTGGTGGGTTTCAAGATGAACATCCTTCAGAGGGGGACATTAATAAGAACAGCAACATATGGGTGGCACTCTGGGGGGAGATTTACTGGTGGGATCTTTGGAGTCGCTTTCAGCGGTATGACTGCTGAAGAGCCAACTCCCGGGCGGCTCGCAGTGGGTTTAGCCTGGGGAGCTAGGCCGACTCCCCTGCCATTGGCCGCTACCTGAACCAATCGTTTAGACTTAGCCAAATCCCCACCAGCTGGTAGCTTGGCATGGCCGGGTTTTCATATTTGAAGTTTTTGGTGTCTCAAGGGTGCTTGAATGGACCTGAGCAGTATGGGTGGTGGTCCCAAGTTTGACCACGGTAGGAGCTGCAGGAGCAATGGTTGAGTCCTTACAGGCTGCAGTAGTAGGTGCAGTCGTTATCAAGGGTAGAGCCTGCACTACATCAACGGATGCCCGCTTACCCATATTCCCGCCCATGCTGTCCTCCCTGGCTCTTGACTGGAGTTTAATAAGGGTTTTCATTGAGAAAAAGTTGTCCAGTGTAGTCTGCTCGAACCTGTCTAACCTTTCCCCCAGACCCTTAACTTGATCAATGAGCGGGACTAATAGGGAATTAAACAGGCCCTCAATTTGTTTGAGTGAAGCAGGGTCATGCAATATTGCTGGTTTGTCAGGGGAGTTGGAATATACCTGCGCAACCTCAGGTGTAGTGCCTAGGGAAACGTACCCTTCTCCCATCTCGGGGTCCACTGAGGCTGAACCGTTACCTGATTTAGAGCCCAAACCCTTGAAACATGCTTCCTTGGGCGCTTGTGCAGTGTGGTGAGGTTACCCTTCCGCGAACTTACAACCCTTTTCCTTTTCCTTTTTGTACAAACTGAGGGTTTGTGGGCCAGGCACGGCAAAATCGGAGCCTGGGGAGGGCCTTGGTGTAGCAAGGGCAAATCCTGGCCGATGGAGAGGCACGGGGATCAAAGGTACGTAGACCCATGCCCACAGGACTGCCAGTAAGGGTTGGTGATTGTGCTACCAAACTCTCCAACCTATCAATGCTTGCTCTTATAGCAGCCACCCGTGGCTTCTCGACCAAGCCTGAAAGGAGAGGGGAAGGAGCGGGGATAATGGTAGGCGACTGGGCCAGCGCCATAGCACCAAGCGAGGAGCGTCTGGCCGGTAGGAGTTCCTGTGAAAGGCGTCGCTCCGTCATCACAATCTCTTTCTCTATTACGGCAGCTACTCTGGTGATGAATTTGTCCATTGTACCTATCGTCATACTCCCAGGACCCCCCCTCACCCCCACCCCTTAGTATTTTCCCCGACCGAGTAGACATCGGAGTAGCTAGACCCTCAGCCAATGTTCAATCACCCTCGGGACCTGATGTATCAGATGACAGGGGGGTGGCCCAGCCCAGCCTCTGACAGCCCCTGACTGCCACAGACTGCCCGCCCTTTGCCCGGGCTTCGCTCGGCGTCCCGCTCGCGTCCCGCTATGTGAAAGCCGATCCTTGGTAAAGGGGCGTTGCGGGCGGGGGGCGTGGTGTCCAGGGGGCGCGGCGGCAATTGCCGGCACTGCGCAGGGGCTCCTGGTCAGTGTAGTCCCTGGCGCTTGCTCCGCCTCCCAAGAGCTCCTCGTTGCTCTCAATGGCCGCACTTTGGGAACAGGAGAGAAGACACGAGCAGCCCCTCGCTACCAACGCGAAGCGGCACCCGCAAAGCGGGTGCGGCGAGAGGTGGAATGGGGTAGCGGTATCCCCTCTGGAGAGGTGATATAGGGCAAGCTTCGGTCAGATGCCACGAGTCCCGCACCAGAAGAACCACAGGTACGCTCTGAGTTGATGTCCCACCTGCTTGACAAAACCCCCGGCCTTTACACCTGGCCGGGCGGGGGGCGTGGTGTCCAGGGGGCGCGGCGGCAATTGCCGGCACTGCGCAGGGGCTCCTGGTCAGTGTAGTCCCTGGCGCTTGCTCCGCCTCCCAAGAGCTCCTCGTTGCTCTCAATGGCCGCACTTCGGGAACAGGAGAGAAGACACGAGCAGCCCTCGCTACCCACGCGAAGCGGCACCCGCGAAGCGGGTGCGGCGAGAGGTGGAATGGGGTAGCGGTATCCCCTCAGGAGAGGTGATAGAGGGCAAGCTTCGGTCAGATGCCACGAGTCTCGCACCAGAAGAACCACAGGTACGCTCTGAGTTGAGGTCAAGTAGGATCAGTAGGCATGACTCATTATGGTCCAACATTATTAGCACATCATCCACAATGTGCGTTAGCGCAGACTCTGTACTATGGCCCGGGCGGAAACCAGATTGGCATTGGTCCAGGAGTTGGAAATGGTCGATGTGACTACGGAGTTGGGTGAGCACATATTTCTCCATGAGGTTTGCTAAGGTGGGGATTTTAGAGATAGGGCGAAAGTTGTGTAGGTCAGTGGGATCAGAAGATGGTTTCTTTAGAATCGGGGTAACTTGCCCTGATTTAAGGCAATCTGGAATAGCACTGTACCAAAGTGATGCATTGGCAATCGTTGTCAAAAGGGATAGTAAGGAGGTTCTAACTTCCAGGGAAAGGTTTGATGGCAGGGGGTCGTTGTAGTGATTGGAAGGTTTCAGAGTCAACAGTATTTTGCGTATAGTGCATTCATGCAAAGTTTGGAAAAGACCGCAGGATGCATTGTTTTTGGGGAGGTGCTGTTGCGCAGGGACAGTGATATCAAACCCTGGGGGATGGAGGGTGCTCACTGGACTGATCGACAGGTGATCAGGGGCAGAGCGTAAATCAGTTTCAATCTTAGTAGTCTTATCAGTGAAGAAATCAGTGAATTCTTCGCAGTTCAGTGATCCTTGACCCAGTGACGAAAGATTAGGATGACTGTTAGCTTGGGACATGAGTTCAACCAGTTTTTTTTGGATGTTTTTTTTGCTTGCTCTAGCTGATGTCTGAAAAAGGTGGCTCAGTGGTTAGAGGCGGCAGACCCGGAAGCTGAGATCGGCCGTGGACAAGGGTTCGATTCCCTGCCTCGGCGGGTCTCGGGCTCAAAAATTCCACAGACTCGACAATTCTCGCTCCGGTGCCTGCTCGACTCACGGGGTCACACTCTGCGACTCTGGGCAATAGCTTGCTTAATCTCCACTACGGCCCCTCGCGGCGGGATGCCTGGCTTTCACCTTGTGGATACCCTGCCGGGGTATCTCACAGGGGAATACCAGGACGGGTTCCCTAAGCAAGCGCTTAGATACCGTGTCGGTGATTTGCGCTATATAAATACATGTACATTTACATTTACATTTTGAGCATCTGATGCGTTTATTGTATATGCTTCTTAGGGATCTCAAACAGTAGAGATGTTCAAGGGAGGCATAGGATCGCCACAACCTTTCTGCAAGTCTTAAATTTCTTCTTTCAGAATTAAGACTATCATTGAACCATGGTTTGGAGATTTTGGAGGATATTCTTTTAAGCTGTAGTGGTGCAACCGAGTCTAGAACATTGAGCATTGAGTGGTTGTAGTGGGCCGTAAGGTCGTGGACGTCCGACTTATCCAAGGGAGGGGGCAGGATGTTCTTGCAGAGCAGTCAGATCTTGTGAGTTGATGTTCCGTAGACATCTTTTCAACTGTTTTGGGTTCTTAGGCTGGGCTCTACTTGCTCTTACCGACTCCAGGATGAGTAAGGTGATGCAATAGTGGTCTGACCAATCACACTGTAGAGTTGAATCCAGAAGTATGAAGCTGGGCTTGCTAATGACAAGATATATGGAAGCACCTTTGATATGAGTAGGGCTGTCACAGATTTGGATTAGGTGTAGGTCTAGTAGGAAGGATTTAAGGCTATTGACCACCAGATCATTCCCATTGTTCCAGTGGAGATTGAAATCTCCCAGGAAGATCTGAGGGCCAGGGAAATCAACATTAGCCGAGATAATGTCCATGATCTGTTCTGTGAAGGAAAGGTTGTTGCGATGGGGGTGGTAGAACGTGTAAAGTTTGCATGACTAATTTTTGCTACTAATCACTTCAATGCATGGGTATTCACAAAACAGCAGAAGGTCGGATTGAAGTACTTTCACTGTTAGATTGCAACGATACAAACATGCGATGTCGCCACCTTGTCCACTTGTTCTGTCCAACCTAATGATACGGTAGTTGGGAGGCACTAAAATGTCCAGGATGGGAGCAGCTGAGTCATTTTGCCAGGTTTCAGTCAGCATTACGAGGTCAAGGTCCGGTGCAAGGATGAGGTTGGCAATGTCCGCAGCATGGTTAACTGCCAATCTACAGTTTAGGAGCATGCATTTGAGACTTATGATGTTGTCTGTTGGCGTAGGTAGTGTGGTGGTGACTCTTGTGAGGTTGTTCTCATTTAATGTTCTGGTGTTTGGCCTAGGTTCCCTGATAGGATCCGTTGGGATGGATTCAATTTGGTGGAGGTTTGTTAAGGTGTGGGGATGTGCCGGATCATATGTAAGTAGGAGAGAATGAATAGCACTATCTGACAAGGAGGCACTACAACTTGAGGGGCGAGAAGGGTCGTTAGGTTGTGGAGTGGATGCCCTGCTATGGGGAGTGTGGGTGACGTGGGATGGTGACCGCAGAACTTAGTGGAGAAGGGATCCAGGTATATCCGTAAGCTGGGAGCACGCAGAGATGGCGATTGTTCCTAGTGGAGCACCTTCGCCTAGAGTTAGCTGATAGTTTCTTGGAGATATGTAATAGGCTACGGACCTCTGCCTTAAGTTGTTGTAGGCAGAGTGCTATCTCGTTCAGTCTGCCTTCTACTGGAGTTTGGGGAAGGGATTGGGAGGCTAGGTTCAGGGGACCCTGCAGAGGTAGAGAGCTAGTAGAAGCAGGGGGCAGTCAGGGAAGTGGTGTATGTATGTGCCCAGATGGAAGGGATTCTGGGAAATTGTGTTGCCTGCTTATAGGGTTGGGTAGGATAGGGGAGGAGGGTCAGAAGGATAGAGACGTCTGGAGGCCTGTGGGAGCAGGTCGGGATAGTGGGTTGGGCAGGGGGTAGGGATCCTGGAGAGAGTCGAGGCAGTGCTGTGAACAGTGGAGTTGGGGGAGTTAGAGCTATCTAACTGTAAGGGGGAAGAGAAGGAAGACTAGAATGATGGTTTTGCTACACTGCTAGTTCATAATGGGCAAAGAGGGGGAATTGTTAATATGAGTAAAGGCAGCTGGAAGGGGGCCCTTCGGAACAGATATAGGGTCTGAGGCAGTTGGTGGAGAGGTAAGGGATAGACTTTGCGGAGACTGGGGGACAACTGGGGGGCTGGCCCCTCTGCAGGGGGTGAATTTGATGTTAGCCACGGTATTCATGATGATGGGAAAAATTGTCAAATAACTCTAGATTGCGATCTGAAGCTTGTATAAGGATGCTTCCGTATTTGTAAGGGGAGATGGTGGCTTCAGCTCTGTAGCCCGAGGAGGGCGCAACCATCAATCTGAGGCCATGTGGAGCCTTCAGAGAAGTGGTGATCCTGAGCAGGGAGTATATAGCCTTTCGCCATTGAGCATGCCATTTGGTGTAAAAGATGAGATCATTTATGGTATCACACTTTCTGGTGCAGAAGAAGGGGTCTGAGATAAGGGTTTCCGGATGGGTTTTAAGTAGTCTGTGTTTGAAGTTTTTTGCCACTTTTTTGATTGGTTAGGGAGGTATGGGATTCGGAAAGCATTATGGCCAGCCAGCACCAGGTTAGGAGAGATGAAGTTCGAAGATTTAGGATCCATAGCAGCTCACGTCTAGCCACCTACCATAGGAGGCGTAGGTAAGCCAAGAGACTGGTCAGGGGTCGGCTCCAATGAGTCCAGGCAGGGGTCGGACCTATCATAGGAGTCGTAGGTAGGCCAAGAGTCTGGGCAGAGATCACGACGTGTCAAAGAGTTCAGTGTGATAGCAAATGGAGAGATTCCTAGGATAAAGGTGCTAGCAACGCACCTTCGGGTTCCTTAGGCTAGACCAAGACCCAAGTGAGCCAGACTATCTAGGGGTAAAAAGACAGGAAGCTGGACCATGATATCATGAAGGCAAATGACGGATGGAAATAAATCTTTATCTGCTATGCAGTTCAGGCAAGGCATTGCACGCTCGACCTTAAGGAGATAGCTACCTCTAACAGTTCAGAGGCCAAGAGTGTTCGAAATAAAGGGTGGTCCACATAAAAGGATGTCTTTAGCCTAATAGCCGAAGGGAATATCTGACCAATAGAGCATGTATGATGTTGCTCATGCAACGCTCATGAATGCTAATGCCTAACTATATAAGGCCTGAAACCTATGGTTTTTTCAGTGAATATATATATATATACATATATATATATATTACTGCTCCCAGCTTGGTGTCGTCGTGCGAGGTGCACTCTAGGAGAGGTGAAGAGCTCCAAGCCTCAGCTCCAATAAACAGGTAAAAGGCACCAGCCGGCTGTTCCCCTTTCATAGTCCTGCTACCATCGTGGCCTTACGCGTTTCGAATATTTTCTTCCTCAGAGGCTGATGGTGGAGGGAAGCAACGTGCAGTGTCCAACCACAGTCCCTTATCTAGCTTGATGACACGCCCTCTGATGGGCTGCTCGTGATGAGGCTGTGTACTGCTTTGTGGGAGTTGTGGTCGGAAAAATTATTATTTGCATCCATTTCATTTTCGTTGATCCTTTCTTTACTGTGGGTATTTCAAGCTCATAGATTGAGCCCCAGTCTGCGTGTGTCTTAAAATCCAGCACCTCTGCTCCAGGTCAGAGGCTCGTAGGATACTTGCCCCTGTGGCCCCCTGCTTCAAAAGGTGGTGCACCTCGGCGGCACGACCGCCGCCTATGTATTACTGCTCCCAGCTTGGTGTCGTTTTGCGAGGTGCACTCTAGGAGAGGTGAAGGGCTCCAAGCCTCAGCTCCAATAAACAGGTAAAAGGCACCAGCCGGCTATTCCCCTTTCACAGTCCTGCTACCATCGTAGCCTTACGCGTTTTGAATATTTTCTTCCTCAGAGGCTGATGGTGGAGGGAAGCAACGTGCAGTGTCCAACCACAGTCCCTTATCTAGCTTGATGACACGCCCTCTGATGGGCTGCTCGTGATGAGGATGTGTACTGCTTTGTGGGAGTTGTGGTCGGAAAAATTATTATTTGCATCCATTTCATTTTCATTGATCCTTTCTTTACTGTGGGCATTTCAAGCTCATAGATTGAGCCCCAGTCTGCGTGTGTCTTAAAATCCAGCACCTCTGCTCCAGGTCAGAGGCTCGTAGGATACTTGCCCCTGTGGCCCCCTGCTTCAAAAGGTGGTGCACCTCGGCGGCACGACCGCCGCCTATGTATTACTGCTCCCAGCTTGGTGTCGTCGTGCGAGGTGCACTCTAGGAGAGGTGAAGAGGTCCAAGCCTCAGCTCCAATAAACAGGTAAAAGGCACCAGCCGGCTGTTCCCCTTTCATAGTCCTGCTACCATCGTGGCCTTACGCGTTTCGAATATTTTCTTCCTCAGAGGCTGATGGTGGAGGGAAGCAACGTGCAGTGTCCAACCACAGTCCCTTATCTAGCTTGATGACACGCCCTCTGATGGGCTGCTCGTGATGAGGCTGTGTACTGCTTTGTGGGAGTTGTGGTCGGAAAAATTATTATTTGCATCCATTTCATTTTCGTTGATCCTTTCTTTACTGTGGGTATTTCAAGCTCATAGATTGAGCCCCAGTCTGCGTGTGTCTTAAAATCCAGCACCTCTGCTCCAGGT
This sequence comes from Lissotriton helveticus, assembly GCF_964261635.1. Lineage (NCBI taxonomy): Eukaryota > Metazoa > Chordata > Amphibia > Caudata > Salamandridae > Lissotriton > Lissotriton helveticus. The sequence goes on from NC_136067.1 coordinate 1,044,521,951, forward strand.
CAGAGGCTCGTAGGATACTTGCCCCTGTGGCCCCCTGCTTCAAAAGGTGGTGCACCTCGGCGGCACGACCGCCGCCTATGTATTACTGCTCCCAGCTTGGTGTCGTTTTGCGAGGTGCACTCTAGGAGAGGTGAAGGGCTCCAAGCCTCAGCTCCAATAAACAGGTAAAAGGCACCAGCCGGCTATTCCCCTTTCACAGTCCTGCTACCATCGTAGCCTTACGCGTTTTGAATATTTTCTTCCTCAGAGGCTGATGGTGGAGGGAAGCAACGTGCAGTGTCCAACCACAGTCCCTTATCTAGCTTGATGACACGCCCTCTGATGGGCTGCTCGTGATGAGGATGTGTACTGCTTTGTGGGAGTTGTGGTCGGAAAAATTATTATTTGCATCCATTTCATTTTCGTTGATCCTTTCTTTACTGTGGGCATTTCAAGCTCATAGATTGAGCCCCAGTCTGCGTGTGTCTTAAAATCCAGCACCTCTGCTCCAGGTCAGAGGCTCGTAGGATACTTGCCCCTGTGGCCCCCTGCTTCAAAAGGTGGTGCACCTCGGCGGCACGACCGCCGCCTATGTATTACTGCTCCCAGCTTGGTGTCGTCGTGCGAGGTGCACTCTAGGAGAGGTGAAGAGGTCCAAGCCTCAGCTCCAATAAACAGGTAAAAGGCACCAGCCGGCTGTTCCCCTTTCATAGTCCTGCTACCATCGTGGCCTTACGCGTTTCGAATATTTTCTTCCTCAGAGGCTGATGGTGGAGGGAAGCAACGTGCAGTGTCCAACCACAGTCCCTTATCTAGCTTGATGACACGCCCTCTGATGGGCTGCTCGTGATGAGGCTGTGTACTGCTTTGTGGGAGTTGTGGTCGGAAAAATTATTATTTGCATCCATTTCATTTTCGTTGATCCTTTCTTTACTGTGGGTATTTCAAGCTCATAGATTGAGCCCCAGTCTGCGTGTGTCTTAAAATCCAGCACCTCTGCTCCAGGTCAGAGGCTCGTAGGATTCTTACCCCTGTGGCCCCCTGCTTCAAAAGGTGGTGCACCTCGGCGGCACGACCGCCGCCTATGTATTACTGCTCCCAACTTGGTGTCGTCGTGCGAGGTGCACTCTAGGAGAGGTGAAGAGCTCCAAGCCTCAGCTCCAATAAACAGGTAAAAGGCACCAGCCGGCTGTTCCCCTTTCACAGTCCTGCTACCATCGTAGCCTTACGCGTTTCGAATATTTTCTTCCTCAGAGGCTGATGGTGGAGGGAAGCAACGTGCAGTGTCCAACCACAGTCCCTTATCTAGCTTGATGACACGCCCTCTGATGGGCTGCTCGTGATGAGCCTGTGTACTGCTTTGTGGGAGTTGTGGTCGGAAAAAATATATATATATATATATATATATATATATTATATATATATATTGCAACGCCCCGGGCCCCTGCTGCTACACCAGCACACTCGGTAGCGGGTGCTGGAGACGCGACGGCAAGCTTGTGTATACTGTACAGCTCCAAAGAAATACCAGCACTCGCGGGGGGGTAAATCCTCGTTCAGATTTATTAGGCCCAGAAAATATTCAACACAAACGCGTTTCAGCGGTACGCCTTTATCAGTGTGAGGCGACCGCCATAACCAAACCCCATTTAATACACATTATGGTCACATGGGCACATGGGTGGTGTCACGACAGGGCACCATCTTAATGTCAGGCATAACGTTGCTTTTTACCGATTGTCAATAAAGCATTGCGCAGACAAATAAATAAACAGTAAATAAATCGACTTCCACTCAATAAAATGAAATGTGTTATCTGTTTCAGCATTCACACAAAAATGACAGTTAAATTCATCACTGCCTGCGTGCCAGTCGGGCAAATTGCCAATCTCGATCAACAAAGGTGTATCTTTAAATATTTACACAACCAAGGCAGTTCAATTCATCACTATTCGTAGTCGGGTGGGCTGGGCATTAATCAAAAAATAAAAAAAAAGGGAAAATACATTCAGTCCCATCAGTTAATATACAAACACAATTACATGAGGCAACTCATATATAAGTCAACAAATTGTATATGTACATACGTGCACTAGCTACATGGAACTAGCAGTCGTGAGATGGTAGTCATAGTTAGGACCCATTATCCTTAGGAAAATATTAACATTCTTTTGCCAAAAACGTTGCCGCAGGTTGATGAAGCTTCGCGAAATTTTCAAAACTCTTGGCCGCTCCAGTCAGCTCCAATCTTGAAAGTTTTGGGGTGATTCGGCAAGAGGTGCCGAGCAACAAGGGGGGTCCCAAAACGTGTTTTCTCCATGTTAATTCCCATAGGAAATTTTAGACACGGCTACAGCCCGAACTGCTGAACGGAATTACACCAAATTTGGCAAAAAGGTAGCCCTTGGTTCAGAAAGAACTCTTTTTGTGAAATTGTGTAAATCCGTTAAGTAGTTGCTGAGAAAATCAAAATTAAATAAATATCAATGTATAGAGGCACGCTGAATCCGTGCACCCTGCTGATCAAAAATATTTGCGGGGGCTCAGGGCCCCCCGGGGACTGCCACCCCTGGGGGTTGTGTAGTAAATGGGAGGGGGACTCAAAGGCCGCCCCAAGCCCCGGGCACCGACATCCCCGGGGCTTTTCTCAAATATTTTTGGGGGGCCTGAGACCCCCCCTCAGTCCCGGGGACCGCCACCCCCCACGGCTTGTTTTAAAAAAAATAAACTACCTGTGTGGGGGGGCTCGAACCCCCCCACATGCCCCTCAGACTGCCACCTCCCTGGGGCACTAACTATGCAAATTTGGGGGTCCGTTATGAACCCCCGAGCCCCGGGGACCACCACCTCCCCAGGGCTTTAAGAGGATTGAAGAGGAATTAATTCCCCAACTTTAAATGCAGCACAGGGTGTATTTGTACACATGTCACCTCAGGCCCGGCCCCCTTCCTTCAACACTGTTCAAACGCACCCCCTGGCGAGTTGTAAGTTGGGGAATTAATTCCCCTTGAATACTGAGGGTCCCTGGAGGCCAACTAGTCTACCAGGTACCTCCAGTGTGCACCTGGGAGCTGCATTGCAGGAAAGTGTTCATAGGCCATGCCCCTTTTTACACCACTCTGCAAAGCAGCTCTGTGGCGCTTACTGGAGGTAAGTGGTGGGCTAGTTGGCCCCCAGGGACCCTCAGGACTCAAGGGGACTTAATCCCCCAATTTACAACGCACCAGGGGGTGCGTTTGCACAGTGGTGACAGGAGGGGGCGTGGCCTGATGTCACAAGTGTGGAAACATGCCCTGTGGCGTGTTTTAAGTTGGGGAATTAATTCCCCTTGAATCCTGAGTGTCCCAGGGGGCCAACTAACCCACCAGTTATGTCCAGTAAGAGCTACAGAGTTGCATTGCAGAAAGGTGTAAAATGGGGCATGGCCTCAGACCGCCTCTTTGCCACGCAGCTCTGTGGTGCTTACTGGAGGTACATGGTGGGATAGTTGGACTCTGGGTCTCTCAGGATTCAAGGGGACTTAGTCGCCCACCTGGGCGTGACAGTCGGGTCTCAATAAAGTTTATCATTGAGACATCACATAGGGAGGCCTTGTATACGAGCATGCAATGGTGCAAATACCTGAATTGTTAGGATGCGAAATGGGGGAATTTAACCGCATTATCACAAATGTATTAGCCCATAGTGTCCGGACATGCCATTTGATGCGTTGATTGGCAAATGTAAATAACACTTTTCAAATATGATTTATATTGTGTAAATAGTCTATGATCAAATATTGAGTAATGAGTTGTGTATTTGACTATGTATATAGATTATGTAGATTGAACAGTGATTCTACTATGTACTTTTTGCACATTTCAAGATGGTTGCTATGAGTTGCATTTGAGTCACATGGGGTTGAGCGTCTTATCACATCACGTTTGAAGTGTATTTAAACATGGCGTCTACATGAATTTGAGAGCGTGATGATGGTGTAATACCGAAACGCGTCGTTTTTCTCTTGCCTAATAAATTATATGCAAGCATCTGGAGTGTCCGAGTGGTTCCTGGAAGTAGCGGGGACTTGCTGAGTGAATATATATATATATATATATATATATATATATATATATATATATATATATATATATATATATACATATATATACATATACATATATGTGTGAACAAGGCCTCCAGTAGGCCGAAACGTGTCATGGCGGAGGTGCAGGACATTTAATAAATCCTGTGCACTAAAAATCCTTGGGTCCGCGTTTGTCTGTTTTCTGTAAATTGGATGGTGTAAGACGAAGTCTGCAAAATATATATAAATATATATATATATATATATATATATATATATATATATATTGCGGCTCAAAAAGCACCAAAGCGCCGCACTCCCAGGCGGGTGCTTCCGTTGCGAGGGTGCACTCGCAAATCCAATTCTGCTCCACCTCCCAATAGCGAAATCTCCCGCAGGAAGAAAGGAAGCACTCTCGGAGGTACTTTATTCAAATTTATTTTAACACAGCAAACTGACGCGTTTCGGTCGGAACCTTTCTCTAAGTTTACCGAACTGGCAGAGGCGTCTACATTTAAAGCATCCGGGTCATAAAAATTAACATAGGACATGCCTACGGGGAAAGGAAAAGAGCATGAGCGCCATATTGGAGTGTCTAAATACCAATAGTCACTAACTCTACTTGCACATCATAATTACGCCCTAGATGGGCATTCGATCAAACAAGGCCTAATTAATATATTGATAAACACAAGTTTCCTGCGCCCCTTCTGAACAGGTAATATAGTGAAAGCACAAATGTACACTAGACTGAAAATTCACGTGCATGTTCCATATCCCCACAAAAATCATTAAAGTGTAAATACTAATGATGCAATCAGGCCCTGAATGGGCTAATAAACTAATGATTCAGCCATTGAACCAAGGAGGACCCTCACTCCATAAATCAAAACAAAAACAAAAACAAAAACAACAGCCACAAAACCTTACATCATAATCAATAGCATATGCAGCAAGAAGAAATTCTAACCAAGAAATGCTTCAATACCTGAAGCTAAATAATTTATTCCATCAAGTTCATATGTCTAAATTCATACATAATGAATGTAGGATAAAACCAAAATTGTCATAGATAATGTGTAGCAAAAACAGAATAAAAGTAGAGACAGAACAGAACAACAATCCCAATCATCATCTGAAGTACCTGCAGGAATACCAGGTCGAATACACATACTGCTTCAAATTCATGATCGACATGTGGTACTTATAAAATACAATCTACAGGTAAACTGATGGGCTCTACTCCCCCAAATGAGATGACAGTTCTTCATGTATATTCATGCCCGGTGGCATTTTGGTTTGCAGATCAATTATGTACCTGGACTCGAGTCTACGGAGTCGGACAAGCCTGTCCCCTCCTCTCGGGTTCAGTGGTACATGGTCCAGGCCAAAGAAGCTTAGCTGATCCCTGTTACGCTTATGCGCTTGATCGAAGTGGCGCGCCACCGGGTACGCCTCATCGAAGTTGGCAATCGCACGCATGTGCTCTAAAACTCGCATTTTCAGTGGATTAACTGTACTGCCGATATACCGCAGCCCGCAAGGGCATGTAAGGCAGTAGACGCAGTAAGGAGTAGAGCAAGTTATAAACTTGTTGATTCTGCGTTGTATACCAGTATTAGGGATAGTGTAAGATCGTACTCTCTTGCTAAACTTGCACGCCTTGCATTTCCCACAAGGGGAAAAACCACAGATTTCACCAAAGGCGTTAGTCTTTGGGGACTCAATCAAATGGCTCTGCACCAGATCATTCTTGATGGAACGTGCCTTCCGATACGTGATCTGAGGATTGGCTGGTAAATCATCCTTGAGTAGGTGATATGTCTGTAAAATATGCCAACTTTTCTTGAAGGTTTTATTCAAAAAAGCGGCATCCTGGGAGAAGGTGGTTATAAGCCTAAATTTACCCCCACTCTTAACTGATGTTTTCTTGCTTTTGCTTTTAAACAGATCTTTTCTGTGGGTCGATTTGGCTCTTTTATAGGCATCATTGAGGAGTTCCCCCCCATACCCTCTCGACTTGAATCGTTCTATGCATTGATTGGCTGCCTTTTGGAATTCCTTGTCCTCTGTGCAGTTACGCCTTATCCTGAGTAATTCCCCATAGGGGATACTCTTCACAAGGCTGACAGGGTGACTGCTGGTGGCTCTCAGAATACTGTTACCCGCTGTGGGTTTACGGAAGAGTTTACTTTTAAGTGTTCCTCCCTCTACATAGATTGTTACATCGAGGTAATTGACAGTGGTTTGGCTCACCTCACCTGAGAATTCCAGATTCACACTGTTCTCATTCAGTATTCCCATGTACTGTTTAGCACTCTCAGTCGTTCCGTTCCAGACAATAAATAAATTGTCTATGAAACGATACCAGCTGATCACATTGCGGGTCCATGATGCATTATCTGCCCCCCAGGCCACCTGCTCCTCCCACCAGCCTACGAATAAATTTGCATAGCTGGGGGCGAAGCAGGTGCCCATCGCAGTCCCTGACAACTGACGAAACAGTTCTGTTTGGAAAAGGAAAATGTTATTTGTTAGGCAGAATTGGACAAATTCCATCAACATTTGACTGTGCCTCATAAATTTCATAGGTCTCTGGTCTAGATAGTACTTTATGGCCAACAGACCATCACCATGATCAATAGCGGTGTAGAGGCTGGTGATGTCCAACACCATCAAGGTATAGCCTTCCTTCCACTCGATCTTACTCAGTTTATCTAGAAAATCCGTAGTGTCACGAATATGTGACTTCAAAGTCAGAACAAAAGGTAACAAAAAGTGATCCACAAACATAGATAAATGTTCTGTGAGACTCCCCTGTGACGCAACAATTGGTCTCCCTGGGGGTGCTGTGGGGTTCTTATGCACCTTGGGGATATGATAAAATGTAGGGATGATGGGGTTGAGGCGTCTCAAAAACATATATTCATCCATTTCAAGAAGGCCCTCATTATGCCATTTTGTGATAAGCACATGATAGTCATTGATACTTTTCTGGTATTCTCTCTCTGTGATCTTCAGGTACGTAGATTTGCAGCCCAGTTGTCTAGCTGCCTCTTTGTTATAATTCTCCTTAGTTTGTAGCACAATGTTCCCGCCTTTATCCGCAGGTTTATACACTGTATTTGTGTCTTTACACAAGGATTTAAGAGCCAGGTTCTGTGCATTTGAGAAATTACCATCCTGATCTTTTTTTATAAAATGTTGTTATATATATATATATACACACATATATATATTTAAGTATCTCGCTCGGCCTGGACGCAAAAAAAGTCGCTCGTAGGAAATCAATTTTCAGAAGTTCGTATTTAATGACTCAACACGTTTCGACAGCATGGTCTTTGTCAATAAGTCATACAAGACCAGGACGTGGCAGTGTCTTTTAAAGCATTTCCTGTTTCAAGTTAATTATATTGTTCGCCTGCCTTGTATTTTTAAAAAGACAGACTTTCAACAAAACTTTATCAATTCAATTTGAACAAAGTTGGAAAAAAAATTAAACAGTTATAGCAATCACTGTTAAATAGAAGTATATGCAAGATAACAGTTCTTTAATGTGAATTCATTGTGGCAATATGTGACAAAGCGCAAATGAAGGGTTTAAAACCGCCAAGTGGCAGTGAACATTCCTAATGTTCTGCGCTCGGTTGCACTGAATGCCCCATTACAATTCAGGAACCCATGGTTTACTCAAGGGGCACAGAAGAGTTAATTAATGAATAGTAATACAGGGATTGGCGAGTGCCTGAGGTTAAATGTCCTGTTAACACCACAGTTAAGGCTGATGGGTGAGACACTTGGTTGGGTCCACTCCTGGTACCAATATAAAACAGAAAGTTAACATCAGTTTCTGCGGAGTGATATTGGAGTAGAAGAATTCTTGAAATATAAAAAATAAAAGATAACACAACAAAAAAATGGGAGGGAGGGTGAGGCAGAACGGATCGGTCTGCTGGCTGGCCGTTTCAGGATGAAACATACGTGGCCCAGTAGTGAGGGGAAAAAGGGAGAGATATAGACGTGGATTCAGTAATGCTGCTTCAAATACTGTGGATTGCTCATGGTTCAAATCAGGGTGGATATCCCCAATGAGTAAACGGGAGAGAGGGGGGTTCACCATATTACTGTAGTGTAATAGTAGGCGGAAGTTGCTCTCAGCTCCGCCTAAGGAGACATGGAGGTCCTCCTCATGGTTGAGGCCTCCCAGGGTCTTGCTTTGCAGCTTCACTATATATTCAGATTCCAGGCGTCGCAGATGACGTTCCCAATCTCCCCCTCTTGCTGATGCAGGAACCCTGTCAATGCCAAAATATGAGATTTTAGAACTGATATCATTGACATCTGAGTGTACCAAATCGCAGTGCTTGGCAATCGCGTATGACAAGTTGCCGTTCTTGATTGCGCGCAAATGCTCTAGAACACGCTTTTTCACCAGGAAGATGGTGCTGCCCACATAGCGTAGGCCACAAATGCAAATCAAAACATAAACAACAAAATCAGTGTTGCAGTTTATAAAACCATTAATCCTCCCTGTTTTTCCATTAGGAAGGTTGACAGTTTTCACATTCTGTTTTCAGTGGTTTATTATGGCAAAATATAAATTCACCTTTTTTTGCCAGATAACAGAGATCCCAAAATAGAAGTCCTTGTTACACCATCTGTCTGGATTAACCACTTTGAAGGTATTTTCAATCCTTGTACGGATTGTCTTGCAGTAGCGCTGAATGGCATCAGTGGCCTGCTTCTAATCCCATTAAAACAGATTACAGCCGAGGGGGAGGCTGTAGCAATAGAAATATCTGCAGCCTTAAAATCCCCTGGAGCTGAAGGAGTACCTTGTGACATCTTTAAAGCTGATATTGATCTATAGGCACCTATTCTAGCCATTGCTTTTAATGCAGCAGGTAGTAAGAATATCACTGCACTTGGACTGAATCCATAATCGTTTCTATATTCAAAAAGGGAGATGGGGGACCCTAGGTGCCATCGCCCAATATCCTTCCTAGCCTCCTCTGTTAAAACCCTCTGGTAAAATTGTTCTTGAACGACTAGATAATTGGGTAGTCGATAATCATAAATAAACAAAACCATCCTCTGGAAAACTTTGTCGGAGATGGGTGCACCTAAGGATATTGTCTCTTATCTCTCTCAGATGTCCTCCCCTATGACCTTATGTGTTAAATGTGGGCGGGAAGGAGAATGCACACCGAGATTCCCAATTAAAAGAGGGATAAGACAAGATTGCGTCATCGCTCCTGCTCTCTCTTACCGTAAATGGGATATACAAGGAGCTACAGTTGATATTTGCTAACGCTCCTAAAATTGGGCCATGTTTCACCCCTGTGCTCCTATATGCCGATGACACGGTGTTAATGTCCAGAACCACAAATGGGCTACAAAAATGAATTTCTGGCTTCGTAGGCTATATTGAGCAAAAAGACCTCAAAATAAATCTGCCCAAGATTTACACTATGTTGTGTTGAAGAGGCAGACCTAAAAAGAATATAATCTGTTAGAGAATACAAATAAACAGAGGTAACACTTTTTTTTATTTAGGTGTACAGGTTACAAGTACTTGGACCTTGCATTTAGAATTAGCAAAGTCCCACTATTCTAGATCACTTGTGGCCTGGTTAGGTTTGCCAACAAAGTTGGAAACAAATGAATCAGAGAGATGTTACATCTCTTTTTATTTCTTTTTTATTAAAAAAAAGTTTTATATAGCACGACCATGACCAACGAGGGTATCCAAGTGCTTTACAGTTTATACATCAAGAAAGGGTACAAGCAAACGAAAACATAGCCGACTAAGCCAAAGTTTGCAGTCTTATAGAGTCCGAAGTTCTTGTGAACCTGGGCTACAAGTCCACTGCAAATTCTCCATTTCATATGGTGTAGCCTGACTGAGGCAGAAATTTCTTCATCAGGAGCCCTTTGACTTCTTTTTTGAAGAGGACAGTTGAAGGTTTCACCCTGATTTTGGGGGGAAGGGAGTCCCAGATACTCAGAGCCATCCCTGAGAAGGCTCGATTATAGGTCTTTTTTTTCTTGATTTTTTGTGATTTGAGCAATAGAGTGCTGGCACTTCTGGAGGCCCTCAAACCACATGATAGCTCCAGTCTCTGAGCAAGGTATAGCAGGGTATTGAAGAGGATGGCTTTTTGTGCCATGCATGCGATTTTTAGCTGTATCCGAGCTTCATATGGAAGCCAGTTCAGGGCCTCCAAGTCCGGAGAATATGGTTGAATTTTTTAGTGACAGTTATGAGCCTAGCAGCAGTATTGAGGGCAACCCTAAGAGGATGCTTTTTTCCGGTCCATGGAAGACATGGCTTGGCAGTTCGGGCTGGACTGTTCCCATGAGGCACAGGGTCAGACTGATTTGCATATAGCTATGTCTGAAATGGGGTGGCTGAGTGGGCTAAAGAATGGTGATGGATTAAACCCAGATCAGTTGACTGGGGGTGAGTGTTTGATTTGCTCAAACGCTCCGTCCATCATCCCCTTTTGTATCGCTTTGTTAACCCTAAGAGGAGCCATTTTCACTCTAGGCAAGCCGCAAAGCGTTGCACGACCATAGTCCAGCTTTGAGATCACTAATGCTTGCACTGCAACCTTTAGGTCCTAAGCAGGGAGCTAGGGTTTGATTTTTCTTAGGATGCTGAGTTGGAAGTTCGCTCCTTTGGTGAGGGTACTGATGTGCTTCTGCATGTTCAAACTTTTGTCTAACACAATACCCAGAGAGGTTGCTGAATCAACGAGGTGAGGTCTACAGTTGAGAGCAGTAAGCTGATTCAACCATTGTTCCATGACTGCTTGTGAGGTGAGATTAGGAGGAATTCCGTTCTGAGAGCATTTAGCTTCAGGTGGTACGTGTCTGCCAGCTTTGTGTTTCAAGAAGGACTGAGTTGAGGGACTGAATGTCCTCGGGGAAGGTGATCTTCAGGTATAGTTGGGTATCATCCGCATACATTTGGAAGTGAATGCTGGGTGATTTCAGCATTTCTGTCAGTGGCTCCATGAACAGGTTGAAGAGCGTGGGAAAAAGTGCTAAGTCCTGGGGATTCCCCAGAGTGTCCGGCGTAGGATGGGACAGGGATTGGATTAACTTGAAACTTTGGGATCTGCTATGCAGGAATAAAGAGAACCAGCTTAGTACAGGCCCAGAAAACCTCATCCTGTGTTCTAGGAGGTCAATTAGGTTATCGTGTTTAACAGCATTGAATGCTGACGAAAGGTCAAGTTGGTTGATAGCTTTATTTTGATATGCAGATATATCTTAAAAAGCATTACATACATGTATAAAACTGCAGATCATCAATTTAAAGATGCATTCAAGGATTAAAACAAGTAAAAAAAGCCATTGATACATACAATAAGTTAATTAATAATGGATTAAATTGAAATAGACAGTCTTTTAGAGCGAATCAACCATGCCCATTTTAAAAATTTAGAGACACCACAGACTATAGGTGGAGAAGTGTCAGCTAGTAAGATACGTAACGCCACCATATGTTGGCGTGTCCCTAATAGTCTGCATAGAGGTTTGAGCCAACACCTCCTTGGTCGGGAATAATCGGGGCACTCAAAAAGGATATGTGCCACCGTCTCGGACCTTGTGGAGCAAAGGGCACAAAATGGCGATAACTGGACAGGCATTTTCCATCTGGAAAGGAGAACCCCTATCGGAAGAGTGCCCACTCTGAACTTAAAGTAAAGAGCCCTATCAATTGGCATGGTAATCAAATCCAGATAGGGTTCGTAAGCCACCACGTCCTTAATTCTTAAAAAAGCTGCAGTGGAGTTGCAGTGACGGGGATTACCGATAAGTTGAGAGGAGACCCATTCCCAGTACAGTTTTTTCAGGATAGCCTTGGGTGGAGCAGATTTTGTAGCCCAAGAAGCCCCCAAGCCCAGTTCCCCCAAGAGGTTTTTGATATCCCTTAACCACTTAATCTTGTGCCAGCCCCCCATTCCCATCACCTCAGACAGCCCATCGGCATATGATTTCAGTTCTGGGACCCTCCACAAGCGGGCCCATAGAAGCAGCGGCCGGAGGCGGGCCTGGTCCTTGATCGATTTACAGCCCACGTCCAAGAGCACCGGAACTGTAGGGGTGCTCAAGGGGAGAGCCAGTAGGTCTTTCAAAAATTTACTCTCCGACTTGGATAGAGCCTCCAAGTTGCATAGGCCCCATAGCTCTGCCCCGTATAACGCTGCAGTGACTCCTCTTGCTTTGTAAATGTCAATTACAGGTGCCACGGACTGTTTAGATGAGGCGCGATACTCCCTTAACAGCTCACCCCCCACCCTTTTATGGCTAAGAACCATCTTGTTAATGTGAGGTGTCCAGCTCATAACATCGCTCATACCTATTCCCAAATAGTCAAACTCGGAGACTTTCTCGAGAGGGACAGAGTTCAAGACTGGAGCGCGTCCTAGTTTCCGTGGTGGGTGCATGATCAGGTATTTTGTCTTGTCCACATTGATCACCAAACCCCTTGCTGAACAAAATCCCTGGAAACGATTCAAAAGCTTCTGGAGACCCTGGGGAGTCTTGGCAATGAGAAGGGTGTCGTCTGCAAACAGCAGGGTAGGGATCCGTACGCCCCCCAGGGAGGGTGCATCTGCTGGTTCTTGAAGCAGGTGCTCTACCACACCATTTACGTACAAGGAAAATAGTGTGGGAGCTAGCACACATCCCTGTCGGACGCCCCTGCAGACAGGGATCCTGTCAGTCTTTTCCCCATTCTGGCCCCAACGCACCTGGGCATAGTTATCTGTGTGGAGTTTGATCAGGAGCGACAGAATGTAAGGGGGCAACCCAAGACCCTGCAAAACCCTCCAGAGTTCCTCCCTAGGAACCAGGTCAAAGGCAGTCTTCAAGTCAATAAAGGCCAGATAGAGACTGCCTTTGCCCAGCACCACCACCTTCCAATGCAATAGCATCAGTCTGAACACCTGTTCAATGGTCCCCGTTCCTGAGCGGAATCCCGCCTGAAAATCAGACAGGATATGATTTTCGTCCACCCAGTGGAGAATCCTCCCCAGAATCGCCTTCCCCGCCACCTTTTGTGTCGAGTCAATCAGGCTTATCGGCCTACAGTT